>NC_068325.1:17088252-17100278 GCF_025860055.1 Xyrauchen texanus
AGTCAAAGGTGTTTGGAATGACATGAAGGTTAGTAAATGACAAAATTTCAACTTTTGGATGCAGTATTCTTTAATTTCAACCCACATTTTATCAGAAGGTATTATAAATCTTTAGAATAGGCATATGTAGTCCTCTTGTATCATAATTATGACATAAAATGATAAATTATTGCAATCGTCACCCATGGCCCCTTATTTTTTATGGGAAAGACAGAGAGAGATAGCATAATGAATGTCAAACAAATTTGCTCAAATGGGATGACCACAAACTGTAGGCAATATACCCCTAGGAGACAGCAAAAAGGGGCAATTCGAAAATATCTGAACTGCAAAATTCAAATGAGATGACAGCATGCAGGGATCATATTCATACGTACTTTGTGGGTAGCTTGGAAATTTGGTAATGTGTTTGAGATATTATACATTTTAGTTAAGTGTGCATTTTAAGACTAGCCCTGAGAAGGCAGCAATTCAGCATCATTAAATGATGTTCATCCACCCAGTTTGAGCATAAAACTTTTGAGAGTTTAAATAAAAACTCAATTCACCTCAACTTAAGAGGTTCCATGTGAGCTAAGTTGATTAATCTTCCTCAGGCACATGGTTTTTGGATGTTATTTACCAGTCATATTACTCGTTTTTTTTTTTTTTGTATGTGTTCTGCACTGTTGACTGATAACCGTTTTATTGCTTTCTTTATCTCATCAGATATCCCCTATATCTTTTCACTCATTCTTTTAATTAAACATCCAAACAGATGGCAGGCAGGTATTAAAAAACAAACACACTAAGATTCAATTAGTCCTCTTTGATGAAATATTAAAGACGACAGGCTTAGAAGTGTTCAATGTGATTTTAGCCATTAAAAATAATAGACCGAATAGTTCTAGAAAAAAATAGAGACCCCTTTGTTTTGGTTTTATATCTAAATGGTACTATTACAGTCCAATTGAGTCTTAATAATAATATATGAAATATATATCCACAGGCTTCTCACCTTTAATCTGATGACGAAGCATGCGAGGTCAGGTGAGTTGATGAAGCCCAGCCCAAAAACCCTCACACTGTCACAGTCGAACTCTCGTACGTCACATAAACCACCATTCTCCAGATCAGTGACTTCTATTGGCTGACCTGAGAAAATAAGAGTGGAGAATTTACACAATTCGTTCTGGTCGCTAATGGGTGTGGCCTTTATGAAGGGCGTGGCCTAGCGCAGGGATT
Organism: Xyrauchen texanus; assembly: GCF_025860055.1. Taxonomy (NCBI): domain Eukaryota; kingdom Metazoa; phylum Chordata; class Actinopteri; order Cypriniformes; family Catostomidae; genus Xyrauchen; species Xyrauchen texanus. The sequence goes on from NC_068325.1 coordinate 17,089,477, forward strand.
CAACGTTTCTTTGCTTTCCATCTCGCACAGGTAGAAAACAAATAGCTTTCGGTGAAATTACATTGCAAAAATCACATTTTTAATTAAAAAAACTATCATTGACAAGACACTCTTGGAGCCTTGTTAAACACAGAAACTCAAATCACCAGTGAATACAATTTTATTCAAATGGAAAAAGCAACACAAGCAACTTCAAAGGTGCAGTCCTTTCCAAGTGTATTGCCTCAAATAAACAGGACAATCCCGGCTTTGTGCCATCATGCATTACCACATATTCAACAAACTGGCTGATTCTGACCTTGCCTGCCTCTGTTTGTCATTAAACAGTGAATGGACACATACTGCAAGCATTACAGTATAAATTCAACAGGGGAATTACATGTTCTCAATAACTGAAGCTCTTGAATAATGCAAACGTCTAAAAACGAGCTTGTTTGTCTCAACAAATGAGTCTCTTAGGCTGAAAAAAACCCAACAAGGTATATAAAGCAACAACAAAGTATTGTTAAAATCTACAAAAGTCAACACGCACGGAATGAGCAATACTGGAGATAACAAGAGAACTGTCCTTAGAGGAGTATAATTAAGCACAGAAAAAGACCTAATTAATCATAGCCTCATCACCTGATGATCTTATTTTGTTCACAAAAATAATAAATAATAAATATGATTAAATGGATGTAGTTTTCCATTCATTTTCTACATATGGATTTGATCAAATCTTTCATAAAAGAGTTCTAAGCCATGAATTAAACCAACCAGCTTTGGAGGTGTAACACTTTGTAACAATGTCATCATTACAAACTTTGATTTGAAGCAAACAATTATTATAAAATCTGAAAAAAAGACACAATTTAAAAGTGTAGTTATTGTCTTAAATAAGCTAATGAACTACAATCGCAAGAAGCATTGCGAATGGTGGAATTGAATGAAAATCTATGGAAAAATATTTCTAGATTTAAAGTTAATTGTAAAGAGTTTAAACAATGTTGTCTACGCTTGTTCAATGAACCATAAACCATTAATGAACATGCACCTGTGGAACGGTCGTTAAGACACTAATAGCTTATAGACATACGGTAGGCAATTAAGGTCACAGTTATAAAAACTTAAGGACACTAATGAGATCTTTCTGCTGACTCTGAAAAACACCTAAAGAAAGATTCACAGGGTACCTGCTCATCTGTGTGAACGTGCCTTAGGCATGCTGCATGGAGGCACGAGGACTGCATATATGACCAGGGCAATAAATTGCAATCTCCATACAGTGTGATGCCTAAGACAGCACTACAGGGAGACCGGAAGGACAGCTGATCATCCTCACAGTGGCAGACCACGTGTAACAACACCTGCACAGGATCGGTACATCCGAATATCACACATGCGGGACAGGTACAGGAAGGCAACAAGAACTGCCCGAGTTACACCAGGAATGCACAATCCCTGAGAGAATAGGCGGGACTGAGGACTTGTAGGCCTGTTGTAAGGCAGGTCCTTACTAGACATCATCGGCAACAATGTCACCTATGGGCTTGTACCCACCTTTACTGGACCAGACATGACTGGCAAAAAGTGCTCTTCACTGATGAGTCATGGTTTTGTCTAATCAGTAGTGATGGTCGGACTCACGTTTATCGTCGAAGGAATGAGCGTTACACTGAGACTAGTAATCTGGAGCGGGTTCGATTTGGAAGTGGAGAGTCTGTCATGGTCTGGGGCTGTGTGTCACTGCATCATCGAACTGAGCTTGTTGTCATTGCAGGCAATTTCAATGCTGTGCGTTACAGGGAAGACATCCTCTTCCCTCATGTGGTACCCTTCCTGCAGGCTCACCCTGACATGACCTTCCAGCATGACAATGCCACCAGCCATACTGCTCATTCTGTGTGTGATTTCCTGCAAGACAGGAATGTCAGTGTTCTGCCATGGCCAGCAAAGAGCCCGTATCTTAATCCCATTGAGCACATCTGGGACCTGTTGGATCAGAGGGTGAGGGCTAGGGCCATTCCCTCCAGAAATGTCCGGGAACTTGCAAGTGCCTAGGTGGAAGAGTGGGGTAACATCTCACAGCAAGAACTGGCTAATCTGGTGCAGTCCATGAGGAGGAGTTGCACTGCAGTACTTAATGCAGCTGGTGGCCACACCAGATACTGACTGTTACTTTTGATTTTGACTGTTACTTTTGACCCGCCTCCGTGAAACATCCCAAAGACAAGATGAAAGAAATTAGTGTTGATTATAGTGTTGCCATGATCTTCACAATCTTTTTCATGACTAAAAGTTAAAGGTGTACTCAGTCATTTTTAAAAAGTATGTCAAAGTGGCTTACACTGGCTTACACTGACTCCTAGTGGCCTGGATGCTGTATCATTCAAACAGTAGATTTCAGTTACCAATGCCATTGTAGAAATGTACTATGCACAGTAAATCAGGTTTAATTTTAATGAATGAATGAAAGCGTCCAATAAAAGGGCAGTTACTGAGATTAAGCGAGTAGTATTCAGCTGGTAATGTGATGCCACCATGAGGCACCCCTGCCCTATGTAGAATAAAAGAGCTTTTATAAGGCAACTGAAATGACTGAACTCATCACATCTCACATGAGTGCTCATGATTTTAAACATATGTTTCCAAATTTCTATCCATTTCTTCAGAAGTACACCTTTAAAAGTGAGGAAAAAAATTTACTGAGAGAACCTGAGCGAGGAATGCTCTTTGCTTGTTTACGTTCTTATGACAAGCCCCCCCAAAAAACAAAAACAAAACAGGACCTTAAAATGAGTCTCACTTTCAATCTACAGGAGTTCCATATATATATATATATACTGTATATACCTTTAGTCTAGTCAACTCAGAGATCGGGCATTTCCAGCTCAGCAGGGCACCGAGGTGATTTTCAGACTTTCCCATGATTCACCCTGCTCCTGAGCTTCTAAAATGCAAATATGAACCAGACAAGCCTTAAGCACTGAAGCAGTGTTCACATACACTCACTGTCCCTGACCAGCCAGGAAGGAAGCTTGGGAGATATTCAGGGGTTTTTAATCTCCGCCACAAGGGCGAATGCTTTTGCTTTATGTTTGAAGAGAAATCACAAATGAGGAGCGATCAGACGAATGAAAAATGAGAAAGACCCAAATATGAGAAAAGTCCTTTGTAGAGAATGTGACTCCTGCCTCATGGCTAAATACTGTACCAGGATAGAATGAAGGCAGTAGTGAAGTTCTACAAAAAGCTCTGCTGTTTAATGAAACCCAGATATGCACAGGCATTGAATCCAGTCTGATTGCCATTTCAATAGACTTGATTTTCACTTTACCTGCCATTATGGGGAAATAAAGAGATGTAGTGATACAGAATAATTTCTTAAGAGCCTCATCAATGACACTTCATATTTGCAGTTAGTAGTAGCTTTGAACTTGCCACGAGACTATATGGAAAGTAGCTGATTTACAGTTTAGTGCTCATGACATGATTGAACATGTCTGTCAAAAGGGTCGTAGAAACACCACAAAATTATGGAAAAGGTTGTTTTTCTTCTCAAATTAGCTTTTTATGACACTATTGGTTAGGTTAAGTGTAAAGAAGTAGGTTTTTTCATTTTAAATTGACAGAGCATTAACCTTAAAAGCCTCATCTGTTTGGGAGAATGTTTAACTCGCTTTTAGCACCACACAATGGACATTTCACTCCAGAACTGACGTGATACTTGCAAGGAGCCAAGTAATATCATTCTTAAAGAATGTTGCCACAATCACATTTCACGTCCTGTATTAATGACAACAGGATGGTCATCTGCATTACTGTTGTATACTATTTACAATGCATATACTACATTATACCAAAATAGTTATAAAAGTAGTATGTTAGCATGCTATTCCAAACATAGCCATTCACAAATATTGTTCAAGTTTGTAGGGTATGGATGGAGAATCATGAAGTCATTGATTCTGAATGCAATGCACACATTCTTGCGAAGGGTCATAAAACCCCCACTCATGTGACTCGCCCCGCACCCCCCTCCTTAGATGAGTAAGGAATGTGAAAAGTTGAGAGACACACACACGTTTCTCACATTTAAAGCCCAGAAGGGCTTATGTTTAAGAAAATATGTTTTTATCCCCGTAGGCTTTGGTATTTCTGCTGTATATCAAACTAGTAAGATTGTTTAGTTGTGTAGTAAAACTCTGAGGATATATATATAGAATCTAAGAATGTTAAACCCACTTTTAAAGGTACCAAATATACTTTTCTTGGTATCAAATCAAAGCTTACGACTTGCCCGAGCTGAATATAAATATATGGTTACGTTAAAAATGTATTCTGCTATGTTTTTACTGTCTTTTGAGTGATTAAACCCAAAATCCTGACCCGGTCATAAATTATGCAAATGACATGTAAATGAGCCTTGACAGGACAAAGAAACAATCTCGCGCCCAAAACGGAGGGGTCTCATTGGGTCACTTCTCCCAGAGGAGGCGTGACCTCCCTGCCTTAAAAGTCAAGCTCCAACTTTGACTCTCTTAACTCTTATCTTACCAACTCTTATCCTCTTCGCTGCTCTTAGCCTCTCTTGCTCTCTGAGCCTTGTGCTCTCTCACTCTCTCGCTGAATGATGCCAAACTAAAGGCCCCAAGGACTCCCAAGCCCGTGCCAGGCTACGGCCTCGACTGCCCATTCACCAAGATCCTCTGACTCTCACTGGTTCTCTCTCTCATCAAGACAACATCAAAGATCAACTGGAGCCTCAACAAATTGCATCAGGACAGTTTAATTCAAATGGGACATGCAAGTATCAAACTTAGTCTCATTATTTGATACATTAAGTATCCTTAACCCCTTTCTAAAAAGGGCGTGTCAGAACTAATATGATGGTTTGCTCAGGCTGTTGATCTGCTGAACTTCAAACAATGCTATAACTTCTTGCCTTCCTGTATTCTGTTTCAGCCCTCTTTCCCTTGGTAAACTGTATGCATGTATGTAGATGTATGTTAAAGTAGTTTAAATGTTTAGTCTAGTTAATAAAGTCTTGTTCATGTCACATGTAAAGTTGTCTGTGTCTCAAGCTCATATCCAAAGTCACTAATCATAGATTTTGACTACTTGCTCTTAAAACTTAGTTAGAAAGACATTTCCCTTGCCCCGAAATGTACCTTTCTATTAATTAATTAATTAATTAATTAACAACCAATATTGAGTGTTCACGGGATGAACCGAGTATTTGGTTGTAATGTTTATGTGGCTACATCAAGTTAACCCGATTAACTGATCCAAATATTCATAATCGATTATAACAAGTTATGATTGATTATTAATATGTCATTGAGTTCATTCGCTACACATAGTGGTGAAGAATGCATGGGCATGATTCGCTACATAATGGTAGAACGAATGCGGGCATGATTAACTTGAATGTAAATATTCATAATCGATTATAACAAGTTATGATTGATTATTAATATTTCATTGAGCTGATTCGCTACATAATGGTGGAGGATGCGGGCATGATTAAACAAAGGTTATGAGCTTTAACCACTGTCAACTTAAAAGTGTGCATTGAATAATTCCGGTCAGAATAGGACATGACATGCGAAACGGCATTTGCTTCACTAGTTGCTGGCTTGTTTGGATGCGGATAAAGTGATGGTTTGAATTGACATCTCTACTGTAATTGAAAGAGTCTTAACTCATTTAAGCATATTTTCAAAAGGTACCAGTGTACGAGTACTATGATTTTAGCGAAGAAACCCTAATTTCAGTATTAAAGTGTAAGTCTGTTTTGATGAAGGAATCTCAGTTCAGCGGCATGTAAACTGTACCAGAATTGATTGCTTAACCTGTTTCTGACGAAGAAATCTCAGTACAGTGTTATATAAATGTAGATTTGGGCGATGCTCCCCTTTTCACAGTATAAAGGCCTTACAAATTATAGTTAGATTGATGTCCTTCATCTAAACCTTATCTGTGCATCTAAGAAGCTTAGCTCCCTGGTGATCAAAACTGTGTTTCACTCACTGAAACTCTGAAGTGCATTGGTTCCCATGACAACGACTTGTCACAGGAAGTGCTCACTCCAGATTTTGCATGTGCTTCCTTCCGACGCCATTTTGTAAACAAACCAGCCTAGGTGGCTAAGCTAACCCAACTTAGCAGCCCCTCAGCTTAGGCTAAGCTAATAGCTTCAACAGTTAGCTGCTAGCATAATTTACATGAAGCCTTTATCTACAGCTTGTGTGCATGCAGAGTGAAGTGATCTAAACCATTTTCCTTTAACCCCATTTCTGGTTTCTGAATTTTCACTTTCTCTTTCCTTAACTTTAATTCTTCTCATCTAACTTCACCTGCACCTTTCAGGTGCATCCCTTACTGAACGCTGTTCAGCTAAATTTGCAGTTACTTTGTTAATTAAATCTAAAAACGTAATTACATGTAAACTGTTTAGATAGAGAATAATTTTTATAGTTATTGGGAACTTTCAATGGCACGTTGACTAAACTTTATAGAGGGACAAACACATGGTGTGGTCTTGAACACGCAACAGCTGTGACCAACTATAGAATGATGTCCAAAGCAAATCTAATTGTTGATCATAAGTGCTATTGATTATTCCCAATACAAGGTTATTCTGCTATTTTAATCACTTCTTCAAGTCTTTTTATTATTTTTACTAATAATAGAAGTCAGCTATTAATTTTCCCATTTAACCCTCTTGGTCTAGTGTGGTTTTATTTCACCATAAAACTGCAAAAGTAACTAGACATACTTTTCTTCTCGATTTTGTGTTTATTTGCAACAAGTTGCTTAAATTTTATGAGCCAGCTACACTAGTAATCTAGACGATTTCTATGGCATAATTTTGAGCACCACTAATAGACACAATCTAATAGGAAAGCTCTTTTCTTCCTCTTTCTTTCTCCTCTTCATGTGTTCAAAAGATCAAGCCTGTTGTATGCTATCAGTAAGTGCTGATAAATAATTTGACCCAAAGAAACATCTTAAGTCATTTGTTAAATCTAGGCTTACGCTCTTTTAGCAAAGCCACTCAGATTCACACAAATCTGAGCATCCTGCTATTTGCAGCTAAGATAGTAATAATCAGGAACACATTTCAATTGTTAACCACACCTAGCAAAACCTAGCTGTACATTATACACCTTGCTGTCTCACTTTGCCTTTAGCTCCAAATTCTGTTTGATCTTGCATTAGTCTCTTGCCCTTACTCTCACCAGAAGTGTGCCAAAATGTTGCAGATGCTCAGCCTAACTGCCCAGATGGCAGGCCAAAAGGACTGGCTAGGTGTTTTGAGGAACACCCTTTTATCCATGACTGCTGACGACCTTCAGCAACAGAACAAAAAGCAACTGGAAAACGAGGGAAAAGAACTAATGACAGACGACTCAAACCAGAGGTATGAGCACAAATATCTGACTGAGTTTATCGTCCTGGCCCACAACCTCACAGGTTTGAAACAGGAGGTAAACAACCTCAAACGCCAGATCACTGAGTCCCAAACGGAGCTGACACATGCTAAAAACCGCATAGACCAGCTAGAGATGGAGGCTCAGGACAGACACAAGGACCCTGGCAGAAGGGAGTCACAGGAGGTAATCCACAGACTTCAAACAGCCCTGACAGCTGCTAAACAACAAGAGCAGTTGGAAAAGACTGCCAGAGAACACCTGGAAAAGGTACTTTTTCACAAAGATTCACTGTTAAAAACAGCAAATTCTGAACTCTTAGACAAAGATGCCAGAATCATGGCCTGCGAAGGTCAACTGAATGTGTCCAGAACTGAAGTTAAAGTGCTGACTCAGCAGCTGGACAACACCAAAGATGAACTTGACATGGTCCAACGAGAACTGAGACACTCTTACCTGCTGCAAAAGAAACCACAGCAGGAGAGACGTCTCACTCCCCCACTTGCAATCAGCAGAGAAACCTCCCCCAGCCAAACACAGAGTTACCAAGGGGGGAGACAAACCCCTCTGCTTAACACGTCATCGGACAGTTTCCTTAAAGCTTCTGCAGCCGCGGAAGGAAAAGGATTGATTCAGACGAATCTTGAAACAACACGTATAGCGACACTCAAAGACCTCAACCGAATGGCCAGACATATCCCTGCATTTACACCAGAGCTTGCAGGAGACCACGACATCCACACTTACCTGCGAGACATTGACTTTCACCTGCAGTCTTTGATGAGTGTGAACCATCAAGATAGACTCCATCTGATCTGGATCACGTCCAGCCCAGAGTTGCGACGCTTTCTGGCTCGACAGCCAGAAAACATCCAGTCTAACTACCAGCAGCTGAAACAAGCCATCATAAGGGAATTCTCAGAGTCTAACAATGGACTGATCGCTGCCCTAGACACCAAACAGGGTCGGCATGAATCTCCCTATGTTTACTACCACAGACTCAGACGAGCTTACTCGAGCTCGCAACAAACCTGGGATGGAGGAGGACACCAGCTTCAAGAGCCTTTTCCTCCGAAACCTCCATCCTATGGTAAGTCACCATTTAGGCATTATGGCCTGCCCCCACACAATGCCTATCCAACAACTGCGTGACCTGACACAGAAGGCCTTTAACAAACACAAGGCCTCACCCAGCAAACACCACAGGACGTCCCACAGCAGTCTACAACAACATCCTCCTGTACACCTTTCAAACAGGTGCCAAACAGAGGCTGCACAAAGACAGCTAGAAACGCCTGTTTCTGAGTTACAAGAGCTGCTAGCACTAGCAAAAGAGCTCCTGGAACAGAACTCCCCTGAGGAGTACTGGGAAGAACAAACCTCTGACTCTTGCCCAACACCACTCAGGCAAGCTCAAGTCAGCACTGCTGCCAGAGCAGAGTAACACTGCAGACTTCAGACACCTGGTGACTAGGTGCCGAACCAAGGGCTGAACGGCCACCTGCTGCCCTTTTGCTACCAGTACTAGGTCAGTCTGAAACTCTCTCCACACTACACAATGCCCATAACCACTCCCTGCAGCCACAAACAAGCACCTGCCTCAAACGAACTGACTTCATAATGACAGGTGACACACTGTCAAGGCACCTGCTGCCTCTGCACCTGCTGCAGAGACCTGGATGTGGCTACTGTCTACATCACCCACCGTGGAACAACCACCTGCTACAAAACCCTCATGATTCACCTGCCATCCGCCATTGTGATGATTGTCGTCCGATGATGTCTCCAACAGGGACACCACCAGGCGAAAAAGGGGGACTGTAGGGTATGGATGGAGAATCATGAAGTCATTGATTCTGAATGCAATGCACACATTCTTGCGAAGGGTCATAAAACCCCCACTCATGTGACTCGCCCCGCACCCCCCTCCTTAGATGAGTAAGGAATGTGAAAAGTTGAGAGACACACACACGTTTCTCACATTTAAAGCCCAGAAGGGCTTATGTTTAAGAAAATATGTTTTTATCCCCGTAGGCTTTGGTATTTCTGCTGTATATCAAACTAGTAAGATTGTTTAGTTGTGTAGTAAAACTCTGAGGATATATATATAGAATCTAAGAATGTTAAACCCACTTTTAAAGGTACCAAATATACTTTTCTTGGTATCAAATCAAAGCTTACGACTTGCCCGAGCTGAATATAAATATATGGTTACGTTAAAAATGTATTCTGCTATGTTTTTACTGTCTTTTGAGTGATTAAACCCAAAATCCTGACCCGGTCATAAATTATGCAAATGACATGTAAATGAGCCTTGACAGGACAAAGAAACAATCTCGCGCCCAAAACGGAGGGGTCTCATTGGGTCACTTCTCCCAGAGGAGGCGTGACCTCCCTGCCTTAAAAGTCAAGCTCCAACTTTGACTCTCTTAACTCTTATCTTACCAACTCTTATCCTCTTCGCTGCTCTTAGCCTCTCTTGCTCTCTGAGCCTTGTGCTCTCTCACTCTCTCGCTGAATGATGCCAAACTAAAGGCCCCAAGGACTCCCAAGCCCGTGCCAGGCTACGGCCTCGACTGCCCATTCACCAAGATCCTCTGACTCTCACTGGTTCTCTCTCTCATCAAGACAACATCAAAGATCAACTGGAGCCTCAACAAATTGCATCAGGACAGTTTAATTCAAATGGGACATGCAAGTATCAAACTTAGTCTCATTATTTGATACATTAAGTATCCTTAACCCCTTTCTAAAAAGGGCGTGTCAGAACTAATATGATGGTTTGCTCAGGCTGTTGATCTGCTGAACTTCAAACAATGCTATAACTTCTTGCCTTCCTGTATTCTGTTTCAGCCCTCTTTCCCTTGGTAAACTGTATGCATGTATGTAGATGTATGTTAAAGTAGTTTAAATGTTTAGTCTAGTTAATAAAGTCTTGTTCATGTCACATGTAAAGTTGTCTGTGTCTCAAGCTCATATCCAAAGTCACTAATCATAGATTTTGACTACTTGCTCTTAAAACTTAGTTAGAAAGACATTTCCCTTGCCCCGGAAATGTACCTTTCTATTAATTAATTAATTAATTAATTAACAACCAATATTGAGTGTTCACGGGATGAACCGAGTATTTGGTTGTAATGTTTATGTGGCTACATCAAGTTAACCCGATTAACTGATCCAAATATTCATAATCGATTATAACAAGTTATGATTGATTATTAATATGTCATTGAGTTCATTCGCTACACATAGTGGTGAAGAATGCATGGGCATGATTCGCTACATAATGGTAGAACGAATGCGGGCATGATTAACTTGAATGTAAATATTCATAATCGATTATAACAAGTTATGATTGATTATTAATATTTCATTGAGCTGATT